>NW_025047901.1:337500-375000 GCF_018831695.1 Puntigrus tetrazona | reverse complement strand
ATTTCATCACGCCGATTACTAATTTGGCCGGGCAGAAAATGGAATTTTGCGAAGGATTTATATGCAAATGCGCAAAGGCTGGAGAGACGTTTCAAAGGTTTATTTATTTGCATTTTGCACAGGGACAGGTTTGTGATTTGTGTCAGAACCGGACAATATTGCGGCGTGCATTAGCAGTATAATCATTTTCATCTGCTCAAATTTCCCTGAATGTTCATTATTATTGCTGGTGAGAAAATGCACCGCATCTCTGTGTGTGTGTGTGTGTGTGTGTGCTTGAAGCATTTTAGGGAACAAAAAAAATCTGTCATCATTTACCAACTCTCACCAAAAATGATTGTCTTTATGCTAATATTACACGTATAGTGATGGCAGAGGGAGGCAAACACCGTCAAGCTCCCAAAATGGCAAAAATATGCCATAAATAGTCATCTGGTGTAGTTTATATAAAGCGTAAGGTCATACAAGTAACTTTTTGTAATGATCATCTTCAAAAAAAAAACCTCGAATGGCATTTTCACATGTGCATATCAACTTATAGTGATGTGTTGAGTTCTGAGACACGCGAGAACCAATGCCGCTTGGCATGGATGACGTCAAACCTGACACAACGAGTCTTCACACAGAGCTTCATCTTCAGCTTCAGCTTGGAATATAGTGCATGAGATTACTGATCTGATTCTTTTATGGTGCTTATTGACATTTCTGGAGCCTCGTTACTGTCTGGAAAACAATAAAGAAAAACAGCAGCATTAACTTTTTGCAAAAGAATAAAGGCATTAAGGTGAATAAATGATGAAATTATGAACAATTCCTTTAATTATGTCAGCTTATCAAGTAAGGTTATTTTAGTATTTTTATAGTGGATTTTAATAGATCTTATAATTTTTTTTTTTAGTTTTCATTTTAGTTCGAGCTACTGTTTTGTTATAATCCTGTTATTTATTTATTTTATTTTTTATAATTTTAATTAATATCATTGAATAATTTTAGTTTTTGTTACTTGATATCAAATTAAAGGTAACATTTCTTATTTTCATTTAGTTTAACTCAAACTAAAAATAAAAGTAAATATAAATTAATCAAATAAACAAAAATTTGAACAAAAAAAAAAGACGAACACGCACAGCAAATTTACTAAAACTTTAACTAAAATTAAAGTAAAAGCAAAAAATGTGAAAAGTAAAACTGACAAAAAAAAGCTCAAAATAATATTTATCATTTCCATTCATTTTCATTAATTTGATCAAGTTTTGCGTCTAATATTTATACTTCATTTAAAGTTTCTTTCATCGAACGAGCGTGATTTGGACTGGTTTTAGTCAACAATGAGAGCTCTGTAGTGTGTTTGATTGGGCTGCTGTTGGGTTTTGACAGAGACTCAGGAGGGGCTCAGATCCGTCCCGCAGAGATTCGCTCTCGAGCCCAGAAACATCTCGTCCGATCCGGCCTGTGTGTGTGGAGCCGCTCTGGAAGCGTACAGAAACACGCTGAGACTTTGTTCGCCTCTTTATGTTTTTACACAAATTTATTCGATCGGTCTTTTGTTTGGAGTGACCCTGGGAATCGCCGTGGCTTCCCTGACAAGCGCTGGAAGAATTCCCCGAACAAACACACCCAACAACCGCTTCCACATCAATAAATATCAGAGACAGCGACGGAAGTGAGTTCTCTTCTGTTGACTGTAAATGGGGACGTGAACAATAGAAGTGGACTGAACCCGACGGTTGTTTTTGAAGATGGCCGTCCGTTGAGTGATGCTCACTGGCACGCTACTGTCAACCGTCCCTTAGTCGCTGTCAAAATAAAGTCCCTCCGCTCCTTCTCTCCTGCCAGCGTCCGCGGACACGTTTAGACATGCGGAGGGGGAGTCGGCATATCTGATTGGTCATGGCGATTGGACGGTCATTAGCGTAATGGGTTTGGCCTCTGAGCGTCTCCGAGTGTCTCTGTGAGGTGACAGCGCTGAAGTCGCATTAGCGCTCGCCTCTCAAACGCCTCAGATTGATGCGCTCTGTCTTAGGCGTGTAGGAACACTTTGACGAGATAAAAGTTTGTCCCCTCGGAGGCCACGCGGGTGTTCGGTGCTGTAGCACGCCTGTCAATCTGTCGGCATTAGGGCGAAACCCGACCCGTCCGCCGCACCACTCTTGGAAAAGTCTAATCGAAGTAACAGGATAAAACACCCACGCGGTCGCCAGCACCTCCGTCTTTTGAAGGCTGACAAAAAAACCCCAATAAATGAATAATAATCTTTTTTTAATTCTTGATTTGTTCACTAAACAGTCAACATGCCTCGGTTAAAACAGCGGTGGTGAGTGTCGGCGCAGTGATTAACTGCGTGCCTGTGATTTGTTACTCTGGCCAGTTAGTGCCATTTACATATAAAAACAGGCGCATTTCCATTTATATTACAATTTTAAGACTCACCTTAAATCAACAGAAGCCATAAGCTCTCGAACTCCAAAGCGCTGTGCAGAATGCATGACCAATTAGAAGGGTCACCCAGGCCGGATTTTGGATGAATGTGTTAAGGATATGCACAGTCTGAAATGCTGATTGCTGATTAGCGAAAATGTGCATTTGAGGATTTGAACAGCATTTTGAAATAAAGCAGAAAACACTGGAGAGGTTACTTTGACTCTTCTATAGACCGCTCCACCCAGTGCCACACCTACAACAAAGACCCCTCCATACCACGCCCCCCACATTCTACCAGACTCCACCCACAAATTAAACCAGCAGCATATACCACTCAGTGCCACGCCCCCACGTCAAAAACAGCTCCAAGCCATGCCCCCACACATCCCAATTAACCAAACACTTCAAAATAGACACCGCCCACACCAGATTCCACCCACCAATGAAACCTCGTCACAGCCACAACACACACTCCACCCCAGGGTAAAAATCAATGATTATTTTTTTACTGTGAAAATAAAAACAAGTGACATTCTAATGTATGCAAAAAAATAAAAAATAAATGTTATTGTTTGTATGCTTGAAAAAAAAAGAACCTCCAGGCCACACCCCCATGCCGCTTCTCCAAAACATAGACACCACCCTCAACAGACTTCACCTACCAAAAAACCTTGTGCACATCACAAACTCCACCCAATGCCTCCTCCGATACACACCCACCCATCACACTCATATCAGCACCACGACACTTAAACCAGACTCCACCCACCAACATAACCATGCCCATAATACAGATAAAGCCCAATGCCACACCCACACATCACGTATACACCACCCAAACCAGACTCCACCCACCAATAAGGCACAACACATACAGATACCACAACTATATCAAAGAACCAGACTCCACCAACACCATGTCTTCAAAACATATACGCCACCCATGCCAGACTCCACCCACCAACAAAACCACACCCACAGATTTCATGTCTGCCACAAAAAAACACACTCCACCCAACCCAACAAAAAACCTACAACAAAGAACTGCCTCCAAGCCACGCCCCCACACATTTCGTCACACTACACCAAACGCTTTGCACACCACCACACGCATCACTGACTCCACCCAACACAATCATTTTCTAGTTCATGTCCCCATATGAACGTAAATATTTTCTCATCACATCACAAAGAGAATGACGGAAAAAAAGCTTGCTTAAAATACTATAAATGATGAATATCCTTCCATAAAGCCAATAACAAACATGCTCTCCCTCTTTTCTTTCTATCTTTGTCGCCTACCTATCCAGGCCCTTGGGTTTAGAGCGCACAGACGAGCATAAATTGAAGGATACGGGAGGTGACAGTAGGTGAAAATGTCTCCTCTGAGGTCAGGCCGGCTGGACACAGCGCAGGTGCTTTAATAAAAGGGGATAGAATTTCCATTTGCTCAGGACATTGTTAATGTTCACCTCTTACACGCAGGCAGCGTGAATGAGTCAAGAGCCGCAGAATGCACTTTATAGACACAAATAAGAGTAAATTGTGAAATGTCACCTTTAAGCCTGCTCATTTTTATTACTGTTACAGGAAATGCCTGAGATTTCAGCCTCCAGAGGACCCTGGGCTCCCGTTCACGACAGAATCTGTCTTTATCGTTTTCCCTGAGTGAGAGAGGGAGAGAGATTGATAGCAGATGGTTGTCTCTAAAATAAACCTATCCATTACCGGCATATACGTTTACTGCTGTCTACACACTCACCGTAACATCTCTACCCTCAAACACACACACACACACACACACACACACACACACACACACACACACAGTGATGATGTGTCTCCGCTGCCATTCAGAGCACCAGCAGAGGTGTAAGACTCTCTCTCTGCTCTGGGATTCATCATACAGAAACAAATTGTCCTTGATGTTTAGAAATAACTTACAAGTTCTTACAATGAAATAAAAACAATGCATTAAATAGCATCAGTTTTTATACAGCGTAGTGGAAAGTGGTCAAGGCAAAATAAATGTGAATGTTTTTGGCACGAAAAACACCCAGGCCACACCCACATCACAGACTCCACCCATAAACAAACCACACCCATATCAGACTCCACCCGCCCAAAAAAACACCTATATCAGACTCCATTAACCATCAAACCCATGTGGACACAAATACCAAAACACATGCTTTGCCCAGAATCCAATTGTCCCCACACCACTGACTCCTCCCATAATTTGACCACACCCATATCTCAAACTCCACCCACTGTCCAATCACAGCCAGAACAGACTTAACTCACCACCAAACCCTACCCATATCAGAAAATGCCAAAGAAAAAAAAAAAGAGGAATATTTTGGCAAAAAGAATCACCCAGGACACACCTACATCACAGACCCCACCCATACGCCGAACCACACCCATATCACAGACTCCACCCACCAACAAACCCCACCTATATCAGACTCCATTCACCACCAAACCTATATGGACACCAAACCCAGAGCCCACTACCGAATCACAAGCACATCAGACTCCGCCCACAATACACTTGTCCCCACACCACTGACTCCACCTACCATCTAACTGCACCCACATCAGACTCCACCTATCACCAAACGATGCCCACATCTCACCCACCGCTATAGTTTACTAGTTTAGTAATTAGCATAAAATGGACCCCTTTCATGGAACAAAAAAAGGTCAGTAAACAACTTTGCCAACATTAAAAGCAGACCACAGGGTCTAAAAACACCATAAAGTGATCTGATGTGACTCCTTTCAAACAGAAAGCTCTCCGTCCAGGTGACCCAGCGGCCGTCCTCTCCGAGGGATTTCGCTTAACCCCGCTTTCTAAATTAGGCTGATTGTCAATCTCAAGAAACAGAGCACAGAATAATGCCGTAACCTGCCCGCAGTCATCCTCCTGTGAGCGCTGGCCTGCGTTAAACCCACCGCCGCAATTTGCCCCTGAATCACAGAGTCAGTTTAGCACAACAGACAAAGCAAACATTCATATATTCAAATTAGATTTGAAACACTTCACTGATTCTGGGGAAGTCAGGAGTCTGTTTACCACCTCCGAAGCGCGGCGTGTGCGAGCGCGCCTGCGTCTGTTGCCGGTGCAAATTAACTTGGCCCTGTGTTTTCGACTCTTCGTTAATTGTGAGAAATAATATTAGACATTTTTCGTGGGCCGGAGTTGGTGTATTGTATTCTAATAAGTAAAGAGGAACTTGCAGAGAAACAGCTTATTAAGAACAGAGCCGCTAGTTCAGGACAGCCACTGATTAAAGGTAATACAGCTAATCCTGAATATATTACATATTTGCATTTAAAATGCTATACATCATTTGAATATTAATTGAAATATGGAAATTGTGTATATAACTGCAATGATGGAGCATTTAAAATGATAATTAATCCAACACAGGTACATGTGCTTTTTAAATATTAAGCCCGTCACCCGAAATGCGCGGTTATGAAATCAGATGAGATTCATAAAGCCTGCAAAAGAATCAGATGGCGAAGGATGAAGGCAGATTGCTTTTCATTAGCCAGTCTGCAGGTGCTGCTGTACTTATAAATCAAAGATCCCAAGAAACCTTTTGGACTCAACAAAGTAGGCAATTAGCAGACAATATAAATACACTATATAATATCAATAAGCTTAATGACTGCTGACAGCTTACCTTTGACTCTTCCTGCTATGTTAACATGCGCTCAGTCGGTTTAGTTTCTCGTGTGTCGAGGAGAGAGGCTGAATGTATTGATGAAGTGGGATACGGAGTCGCACACACCTAGGACAACCGTGTGGCTAATTTGTTTCCCGGATCCCTTCTGGGAGGATCCGCAAGCCTCTGAACCTCAATCCAGAGATCCGGCTGTTAATGTGTCTCTCTGGGGCCTGTGCAGGTTTCATTAAACATCACAGGTCACAGTCGATACGGCAATGCAAAAATACCATCGAGTTTATTGAGCTGCATTATTGGCCTGCCGCTGTTCGGCTCGGCGGGAGAACAGAGAAATATCTACAGCAGAATTCATCCAATCAGAAAGCAATGATAACTCTACTGTAGCTGCTAGATTTGCTTTATAAGCTCGTAGGGTTTATTAGATAACCCATCATTGGTCAGAAAACACAAAGGCCTGACTGAAACTCATGCCACGGGTTCTGGTGTGTTTCTCGCTTCACCTTTTCTGCCAAATACAATGCAGCTTGTTTAATTCGTGATGTGCTGTGAATTAAATTGTGATATATTCTGTCACAGTTGTATTAAACTGGTAATCATTTGAACCATTTCGACAAACGAACTGATCTTATAAATGCTGCATGCAGTATGAAAAATGCCATTTTTTATATACTCTGAAAAAAGACCATTTAAAAACAACTTGAATTTGACTTCAGCTCAACGTTTATCTTCATTTTGGAGATGCTGCTACTATAAAATGATGAATAAAAAAGGTTTTTGCCTTTTCATGTTTTTATTCACTTCATGAAGCTGCTACGATCTACGTTCAGTATATATTATTGTAATTGTACAGTAATGTCGCGTTTCAGACATAACGTGTGCATTCTACTCGTGAATGCAATCTTTGTGACACGAATACACCATATGGCAGGCTGCTCGTACGAAAGATCAATGTTTTAAGGCTCAGTATTTCAATTTTATAGATAAATCAATGTATGAATGCACTCATAAAAATCTTTATCGGCATCTATGCTTCCAAGAACCTTTAACATCTACTAAAATTTCCATTGCACGGAAGGTTCTTGAGATCATTAAAATGTTCTCCAAAAAGCGTTTTTTAAGAACTGTTAGCTGAACCCAAAGTCGTTCTGTCTCCTTTTAAAGGGTTCTTCACAGCGATGCCATTCAATCAAAACATCTCTTTCTTACCATTTTATGAAAGTACAGAATGAAGAACCTTCTCTTATTATAAAGACGCTTTTGTGGAACTGAAAGTTTCTTCAGATGTTAAAGCCAAGAAAGGCTTTCAAAGGAATCGTGAAGAGCCTTTATTTTTTTAGGAGCGTAGGGAGGTTTATAGCTGACTTGTTAAGCACGTACTTTAACATCCAAACCATGTTCATCTATATGTTGACTGACCAGAGAGAACAAACCCTGTTTCCCGTGAAGAAGTCAACGCTGATCATCGGTTTATTTTCATTTTGTTCAGCTCATTTACAATTCTCCTGAACATCAAAATAAAGCACACATGAAATGCCTGAAAATACAATTAGGCTGCTGACCCGGAGCCGTGAGGAGAGCGAGAGAGATTTCAGGCCCGCGGCGCTTGACCTGCTCGTATATATTTCCAGAGATCTCGTCGGTGTTCAGATTCTCTCCGACGGAAGCCACGCATCTTTAACAACGACAAGCACGTCTGAATAAACGTTCAGGTGGAAAACAAACCAACTGACATGTCTTATTTTCTACGCTTTCTCATATAAAGAGAATGACCATGATCTGTGCTGTACGTTCTTCTTAAAAACGCGAGTCCCCGTTTATTCAAATTCCCGCATTAAACATTTCCTTCAAATCGAAACACGCCAGAGCCGTTCTTCCTCCCTAAAGCTGCTCATATGAGACAAATCCTCGGCGCTCTTTTGTTTGTGCATTTTAGAGCAGCAGGTTTAAAAAGGGAAGAAAAAAAAAATCTGGGAAAGCAGAGTGAAGTGCACTATTTCCAGCCGAACGGAGAGTCTCCGGAGAGACGCGAGTCCATTTACATGCAGGTTTACAGAGAAACAGAGGATTCGTCCAGCGGCCGAACACACACAACATTAGAACCTCTGCCAACCTGCTTCTAGGTAAGAAAGAGAAAGAGAAGGATAAAAACCAGCAGATAAATAAAACTAAATAATAAATAAATACAGATATAGCCAGAGCCAAAGGGCAGCGTGGAGTCCGCGTCTCCGACAGCTGTTTCCTGCAGGTCTGTCGGCTAGTTCTGTGTTTCTGTGCTTCTCCGAGTGAGTCATTATTCGACCGTACAGAAGCTCAGGCAGGAAGAACAGCACCGGCCCCTGTCGCTCCACCAAAACCTTTAATCTGGCGGCCCCCGGGGCCACTGGAGGTGTTTAATAATCAAAGGCGTTTAAACAAAAGGTGATTTTCACCCCGAAAGACCTCGACTGGACGGAGACTACAGGACCTGATGGAGGACCATGAGACCCTTCATGAAAGAATTCCATGCTTGAAGAACTTTGCAACATTAATACGGTTATGTTTATTAGTGTGAAGCTGACTTGGCACTTCACGTCTAGAACCACGCATATTAAATAGAATATGATCAGATATATATATAGTGGAGTTGAGTTTCATGAACAAGTAAAAAAGAGGCAGAATTTTTGATAGAATCTGAATATAGTAATCATTATGAATTCAGCGATTTGATTTGATCTATTTTGATTGGATTTGGATATTATTGGTTAATATTGTTTTTGCATTTTTTTGCAAAAAAAAAAAAAAAAGGAAATTTTTCAAAATACAGACATCATAAATATGCACATACATGCATTATGTAAACAAAAACTTTTAATTTGGATGCAATTGTATATATACACTGTATATTCAATCATTCATTCATACATATACATATATATATATATATATATATATATATATATATATATATATACACATATATATATATATATATATATATATATATATATATATATATATATACACACACACACACATTAATTTAAAGATTTGTGGCTTTGTTCTCCTAGTGCAGTTTGACCAATAGCATGCAGGCATTGTACATGATCGACCAATCATGGCCTTGTGAGAAGAGAGCGTGCAACTATGAGCGTAACAAAGCCATTTTAGGACATTTTGAAATCCTGTCATATCTGACGGTGAAGTGTAAAGCTCAGTAAGTCAGACTCGTCCAGATCGAAAAGAGAGGAAAACACTCAAACAAACACACCACATTACTGTGCTGAACCCGGTTGTGTCTCTGGGCTCCGGGTTCTGCTCAGGTTGAGAAGTGAGTCTTTAAGTGTGCATTTAACCTGCAAGACGTTCAACAACACCCTGAACCCCGGAGACCAACGCACCATTACCTTCCAGAGAGTGTGTGAGTGTGTTCAGGAGTGTGTGTGTGTGTGAAGTGACCAGGCTGCTGGAGTCAGCCGGAGGTGAAGCGAGCCGAGATCTTCACAGCATCTTCTCCAGGGATCCGCAGCCACGCACACCTCCACTTCTGCTTTCACACCATCTCCTGCTCTCCTTCTCTCCTTCTTCACCCTGAAACAGGCTTTTAGACCTCGGAGTGGTTTACTGGGGACGGGAGCAGCCCAGACGGTTTTTGGGAGCAGCTTCTCTCCGGCGTTTGACCTCCGCAGAGAGACCCAGAGGTGAGAGTCTCTGAAGCTCTTTTCTTTTCCCACCTCTCCTGCTCTCCTTCTTTACCTTTCAGATGACAAACGAAGTGTAAGTCAACAATCCCTGAGGCCAACAGACTCAACCAGACGCTTATTACACTGGATATCATTGGCATCCACATATAGTTCAACCATTCAAAGGTTATAAGGGTCAGTGCGATTCTGAGGGTCTTTTGTTCACCAAAGCTACATGTATTTTTAATAAAAATATGGGGTGAAATTCTAATATAGAATTACAATTTTAAATAAATGTTTTCTACGTGAATATACTTTAAAATGTAATTTATTTATGAGATGCACGGCTGAATTTTCATCATCATTACTCCAGTCTTTCAGAAATCATTCTAATATGCCGATTTGCTGCTCAAAAAGCATTTATGCTTATTAAATGTTGAAAAATTTATATTTTTGTGGAAAAAAATGATGCATTGTATTTTTAACGTTTCACAAATGAACAGAAAGTTAAAAAAGAGCAAAATTTATTTCAAATAAAAATATTTTTAAACATTATTCATGCCAATTTTGGTCAATTTAATGCATCCTTGATAAATAAAAGTAGTAATTTCTTAAAAAAAAACATTTTGATTGATTTGTCTGCTGTATTCTTTTATATTAAGACTGTTAAATGTAATAATGGACCTGTTATTTATGCTGTAACGTTTGTTTTATATCACGGCTGATAAAGAGAGAGGCGCTCGGAGCATGAGGGGCAGGAGAGAGTGAAGGATTATGGGTGATTGTACTGAACCCTCTGCATACGTTCAGCTGCAGGGCAAACACACACACTACAGCATGAGCGTTAATAACACACACATCCTGCTCCTCTCTGACCTCACAAGACAAACAGACTCCAAAACGCCTGATGAACGAGGCTGGAGCTCGGCCAACATGACCACACACACACACACACACACACACACACACACACACACACGCACGCACAGCGTCTGATAAACTGGTGAATGTTCATTAATGCAACAAAGGTTGGATTGTTATTCCATGTGCTGCTATGGAAACCGTTCCATCAGTTATTCCAAGAATATAAATGTATCGTACAGTGAAGGGTCACGCATTCAAAATTCTAAAATTGTATCATTTACTCACCTTCGTGTCGTTTCACACCAGTTTTGATTTCCGATGAGACGCTTCGCAAAATGTTCAAGCTGCCCTTTTTTTCCCCACAGTAATTCAAAAAACCCGTCCGACTCAAACCGTCACGTCATCTGACAGCATTGCGTGAGAGACAGACCCGAATGCGAGTGGTTTCGGAGTGTGTGGTCTGTCGGGGATGTGTTTTTGTGTTTAACTGTTTATCCTGACATTGCCTTCCCACATAAAATCTAGTCAAGTGCATCAGTCCAATATGGTGACATCTGTCCTCGGCCCGGCCCGGCCCAGGGGCTCCGGCTGCTGGCATCAGACGCTGGCGCTCGCTGAACGCAGACGCACACGGCTCAAAACAAAAGAGACAGACCGTCACACAGACAGTCCTTTCAGATTTCTGAAACACTGACCTGTGCAAATTAGCAGCAGAGTTTATTTCTACAGAGGAACTAGTGCTGTCCCATTTGTTCTGAAGCCTTTCTACACACGTAATCGTTTGGCTTTATTTCGATGGTCTCTTGAACACAATCCGTTGACTAGAAGTAACGTTGCACATACATATCTACTAAGTGTTAGAAGAGTATTAGCAGGGTTAGTTACTTAGTTGGGTGGATATTAACCAGACAGTCTATTAATACTCAGCGTTAACATCCTCAACTAAAAGCTCAAAAGGGACAGGCCGAACATCTTTTTTAACAGCCCAAAGACCTCAGACAAAGGCCCAAAATGTCCATTCTGGTCCGTTTCCCCAGAAGAGAAAAATGTTTTGTCCACTAGGATGAGTTAAAATGAACAGACCCAGACTAAAAAGCAGTTTGGGGTCATTTTAAGACATATAAACACACATTAGAAGTTCCTTGCGCTCCAAGGCTGCCTTTATTTGATCAAAAACACAGTAAAACAGTTCAATATTATTATATGTTTAAAATAAGCAGTTTTTTTCTCTCTGTGTATTCTCAGCATCATTACTCCAGTCTTGAGCGTCACGTGATCCTTCAGAAATCAGAATAATACACCGATACGCTGCTCGAGAAACGTTTCTGACCATGATCAGTGTTGAAAACAGTTATTCCGCCGGACATTTTTCAAACAGAATTCACGGACGAACAGAAAGTTGAAAAGAACAGCAGTTATCTGAGATAGAAACCTATTGTAACGTAAAAAAAGAATTATCTGCTTAACGTGTCCCTGGTGAATAAATCTCAGATATGGACCCGAGTAACAGGGGCCCTTGGCAATGGGGGCCCGTAACGATATATTGTTTATTATTATTAATATGAACGATGAGCTGTTGTTCTGTGAAGAGTCCTTTTGTCTTTACTTCAGGAGAGCACTGCGAGTAAGACGCTCCTCTGACAGGACGATTCTTCCCTTCATCCCGAGGGAAACACCAAGCAGGGAAATCCACGAGATTGTGACACACTCTGCCAATCACGCAGCCCCGAGCGTTTCGAGGGCGGGACCTCTGGATGATTGACGGACTGAACGAAGCAGCACTCAGACTGAACACGTCCAACCAAACTTTTCAGAAACTTTTCATTGTCGTGAAACATCCCCCAGTGGGGTCTTTTTAATCCGTTTCAACAGGAAATAATGATCGATCGAGATTAATCACATCTAAAACAAACGCTTTAGTTTACATTATACATGTATGTGTGCTGTGTATATTTCTGTTTAATATATAAACATTGTTCTGATATAAATATATTTATTTATAATATAAAATTACATATAGAAATATTTATATAAATGTTTGTGTGTGTCTTTATATACGCGTAATAAATACACGGACCAAACTATTTTTTTTTGTATTTTGGATGCAATTATTCACAATCATGACCCTGAAGCACAAAACCAGTCTCAAGTGTCAAGTGTTTGTCGAAGCTGAGTCTTCTACGGCGTCTGAAAGCTGAAGAAATACGCTTCCGCTGATGTATAGCGCGTAGGGACAGAAAATATATGGGCGAAATAAAATAGGACAAAAATCGAAAGGTGTCCAAATGAAGCTCTTAGCAATGCATATTAGTAATTAAAAATGTTTTAATATATTTATGGCAGGAAATGTACTAAATATCTTCAAAGAACACGATCTTTACTTAATGTCCCAATGATTTTTGGCATAAAAGAAAAATCGATCATTTTGACCCATGCAATGTATTTTTGTCTATTGCTGCAGATATACCCCAGAGTCACAATTAATCATCTGCCAGCGTTAACAGCCCCACAACAAGATTTTAATTATTATTATTCCATATTGGTGTGATCTGATGTTTCAGAGCAGAGCGTGTGATCGGTGGGTTCTCGTCATCCTTCCTGAAATACGGACGTAATGCTGCACAAGCGTGTCGAGGTGTATTATCACATAAGAGAAAACAGCTTGTTTGATCCGAACACGCTTGTCAGTCTTCACTTTGCCAGCGCCGGGTGATAATGAATGTTTTCCTTGCTCTTTCTCATTAAATGCATTACATACATGATGATAATCGCGTGTCTTAAATGCATGCAAACTCAAAGTGTTTCGAAAACAGGTAAATACGGCGGCATTCAAATCACAAACCAGCTCCTGAGAGATCCGCGTCTGACATGCTAATATTTAAAAATGATTCATTAGGAAGGTGTCTCTCTTGTGCATGAAATTATCCAGGACTAATGAGCTACGCCGAGGTTGGAGGGCCTTTTTTATTTTCCTCCGCGTCATCTCTCATACCTGCCAACGGTTTAGTATTATTCCGTTCATTATTGAGTTAATTATTTGTTCTGTGTGAGTGAATGTTCAGCATGCTTTCAGCGCGGGCTGATACTGAATCTACAGAGACGGAGAACGAGAAAGTTTTAGTCTGAAACTAACGATGAGGAATAACAGCAAGTGCAAAAAATTATTGGAAAAAAAAACTATTGGTTGATGGATCTAATGATGATGGCTAATAAAAATCATGCTTTACCAGAACTTGCCAGATTGCAGAATCGGACATTTGGGGTTTGTAAGGATCATTTATTTATTTGCTTTATTGAAAAATAAAATAAAAAAAAAAAAAAAAAAATATAAAAAAAAAAAAAAAAAATATATATATATATATATATATATATATAATAATATTTATTAACTGTTAAAAAAGAACTTATTTTTATAAAAATATTTGTCATGTTTCTGACATTGCTTGATATTTTGAATTGGCTTATTTATATATTTTCAGGTTTTATTTTAATGTAAGTTTTTAATTTTTCTATATTTTTAAATCTTATTCTTATATAATAATTTTTAATTTTAAATTGTTTTTGTCATTTTGTTATGTGATTTTGTCTTTTTCACTCTCTCTCTCTCTCTCTCTCTATATATATATATATATATATATATATATATATATATATATATATATCTTTTAATTTTTTATTTATATAGAATGTATTACATTGGTCAAAAATGGTGGCAAAGATATTTATAATGGTATAACAGATTAACATTTTTTATTCATCTGTGAATCCTAAAAAACTAAATGCATCCTATATATATATACACATACATTGTGCAGCACAACTGTTACATTGATAAGAAATCAGAACTGTTGGAGTATATTGTAGTGATTTCTGAATATCTGCTGCAGTCAGAACTTGTTAGCGTTCACACTCGTCAAGGGGTGAAGTCTAAACACGGATATATGTTTTTTTCTGGATTGTTCCGATCCTCTGAGAAATACGTTGTCATCTAGCGTTCACAAATGAGCTAAAGACAGAAAAAGAAACGTGAAGAGGTTTCTGAAACGGAATAAATTGTCTCTGTGTGAAGATGATCTGCATTGAGTGTCACTCATTATGTCAGTCGTCGCAGGTAGCCGTCAGACTAACGAGACGAGCTCGGCGTCTCTCTCTCTCCAGACTGTCACGCTGACGCTTCGCTCGGGACCGTCCTGACAGGAGTGTGTGGTCACCAGCCGGACCTCGGGGAGCTTCACGCTGAAGAACCACATGATCCATGATGCGCTCTTCTCTAGTAAATCAACTATATATATATATATATATATATATATATATATATATATATATATATATATATATATATATATATATATATATATATATAATAAATATAATATTTATAAAAAAAATATTTGTAATGTGATTCTGGCATTGTTTAATATTTTAATTAGCTTTTGTATTTTATATTAATGTAAGTTTTAGTCATTTTGTAATTTGTTTTGGTTTTTGTATATCATAAATTTACATTTTGAATTGTTTTAGTGATACTGTTATGTGCTTTTCCCACCTTTTTTAAGGGTTATTAATATTTTTACATTGGGTTTCTTTTCTTTTTTTTACTTTTGGAAAATGTAAATAAATAAATAAATAAATAAATAACTAAATTCAAAATATGCCAAGCAAATAACATGAGAAATTGTATTTCATATTTTTAGTTTTCATTTTTACTTACATTTTTTTAGTTTTGCTATATGCTTCTGTAATTGATTTATTGTATAATTATATTTAGGTTTCATATTTAGTTTAAAAGTTCATGAGCTACTAAGGCAACATTTATTTATTTATTTATTTTTGCATTTGGGATTTTAATATAATATATATAATTTAGTTTAATTGACAAGAACAACATGTTTATTGTCAGTTCGGTTTTCATCTGGAAACCACCTGTGACAGAAATCCATCTCTTTGCAGCACGAACATGAACCACGAGCGCTTTTTAACTCAAACATGCATCAAAGTTTCATCTAAAATAAGAGCAAGCCTTCGCTTCAAACATGAACCGTATTTAAGAGCAACAGGTGAATCGTACACGTCCAGATAACGATTGCAGGTGAATAAAGATGGTTAACGGCCGGGGTTCCTGAAGGTAAATGTCATAAGTGTGTCCTCGTCTCGAGAGAACGGAGAGTCCTTCTGCTTCTGTGTCTCTATTGAACCCGTTGACTACAGGGAATATTAACCAGCCAGTAATTCAGTCCAAACTAAATGTTTGCGCCTGCTAGCTCTCCCACGCCAGATATGATATCGATGCAGGATTTGTTAAATCTACGATCGTTTATCACAAATTACAGCTGGCGCAGGGCTGCGGGGCCGCGGCGTATTGGAGAGGACATGCAGGAACAGCGGGAGAAATCGATAGAGTCCAGAGCTCAGACGACTGGAGAGGACCGAACACAGGCCTGGGGAGAAGCGGAGCGCCTTTAATAAGAGCCAGCACTTTCCCAATCAATGCAAACATCCCATACGCTCCCTGATCAATGAGCTGTTGTGATGCTTCAGAGCTGGAGGTGAGCGAGGAGACGAAACACACGCTTCCAGAACTTTCTGGAGTTTCTCCTGAAACAGACGCAGGCGGAGCAGCTCATTTTTTTAAGATGCATGCACTCAAAAAAAAAAAATGCATATAAAATGCATGCATGAATGAAACGGTGCCATCTAAATAAAAACAACATTCTATGCTTCGTAATTAATTTGCGTGCCATTTGATTTAATATATAATGCATTGCGCTCCATTATTCATCACATCTAATCAGTGATTTAAACACTATTTATTACTATTTGAATCATTTAATATTAGTTATATTAATAATTTATCTAGAACAAAAATAAGCAGTTAAACAAAAAGCAGTAATAAAATGCGTCCACAGCTGTAGAACGAGAAATATTCAATAAGATACAGCAATGAAACAGACTGATGATGAACAGATCAGCCTTTTATTTCTAGTTCAGTTCGTCTGGCCTGCTTCATTTATGACGTACACAAATACATTCACGTTTATTCATTTAGCTGGTGAGGAATATATAGGAATATATGAGGAATGCGTCACATATAAATATGCATAAGCTTATTAGTTTACGTTAACATGCATGGAAATGTTACAAGCAATTAATCTTAAATTGAGGCCTACGGTACAAGCCATATATAAACACAAAAGAGCAAATCTATTGCAAAAAGCAAAAATCGAGCTCTAATTTGTTAAATGCACCTACAAGATATAACCTATTACACCCATAACGTCATTATTTGACATAAAGCTGCTCCGAAACCCTAAAGGAGACGTTTCTGGAGCGTTTTATCACGTGTTTGCTTTGTGCTGAACGCCGCCGAGATGTTCATGAGATCTGGATGTGCCGCAGGATTCAGTCAGGAGCTGATTATTTTGTATAAACGTGCGTCCCGGACACTGTAAGGCCATTTCCCGTCTCAGGTCTGCGGCGTATATGATATTGACGGCGGGACAGTGGGTGATTAATCAGCTCCATTGATCGTCTGCGGAGGAGAGAGAGAGCGCCGCACACCTCCTGAAAACACACTGACAATCAATGAGAAACGCAAAGACAGCGCTTGCTCTACGACCGCTTCCCTCGGTGATTACAAATTTTATCAAGAAAAGAAATTCAATCAGAGCTCGGCGGCTGATTCAGCCTTTAACAAAGAAGGAGACTGTAAAACAGTGCCAGAGTCACCGGAGAAAGATATCAGACGTGGAGCATGAAGAACAAGCTGACGCTGTTAGCCTTAGATTTACAAAACATGATCATCGAGAAGAGGAACGGGACCATTTTTACGGAAACAGTGTATTTTTCAGGATTCTTTGATGGTTGGAAAGTTCAAAAAGAACAGCATTTATTTGAAATAGAAATCTTTTGTAACATTGCTGTCACTTTTGATCCGTTTAATGCATCCTTCCTGAATAAAATTATTTATTTAGTTAGTTAGTTAGCTAGCTAGCTTTTCTATTACATCACGGTTTTCAAAAAATTTTAACATTATGATAATAATTCTTGATCAGTAAATAAGTACATTAGAATGATTTCTGAAGAATCACTAAAGAGTGGAGAAATGATGCTGAAAATAATGAAATAAATTACATTAGAACATTTATTTTCATAGAAAACGCTTATTTTAAACTTTAATAATATTTCACGGTTTTTACTGTATTTTTTATCAGATAAATGCGGCCTCGGGAGCAGAAGAGAAACATTCAAAATCACCGTGTGATATATAAATGTTCAGATATTGAAAAATATATTAAAAAATAACATGTAAAAAAACTCTTCTTGCTTCGGAACATTTGTTATAGTTTCAAGAGTAAAATGAAAAAAGAAATAAAGTAATTAATAAAATAAAAAAATATTTTTCCTGGAAATCGAAGCCACGACCTTCGCCACGATCTGCTGTAATCTAGACAAAAAACCCTAAACCCTGAATCATTGCTCTTCTGCTTTCTAACGTTGAAATAGTAGCAGGTCTAGTATAAACACACACAGCTCGTAGACGCAAAGTTCTCAAAACTGAACAAATATACACCTTACTAGATAAAATGAGCACTAATATGTGTGTGCATCTGTCTGGGTTCAGTGACTCGTAAGCTTTTGTAATAGACGCTTGTACAGAAACACCTGTCACTGTGTGTGTGTGTGTGTGTGTGTGTGTGTGTGTGTGTGTGTGTGTGTGTGTGTGTGTGTGGTCGTAAGCAGATTATAAACGGTAATCCAGGTATTCGGGCATTTACATAAGTACTCATAAACCTGAGCTAACGCAAAGCTGTTTATCATCATATTTATTTATTTTTCCATCTCATGCATTTCTCCTTCAGGGGACTCTCTGAATTAAAGCTCCGTCCTGGTGAAAATCACTCTTACTTGCATGTGGCTTTTATCCACACAAACGCATGAAAAATGAATTTTGGCACCAGTGTTTTTTGCGGCGTGCAGGCGGTGTATGTGTAGATAAGACTCGGCGCTCAGTTTGAGCAATAGTTCACCCAAAAATGGAAATTCGGTCTTCATTTACTCACTCGCATGTTGTTCCAAATCCCTTTCTTCTATGCAATAGGAAAGTTCGATTTTTGAAGAATATCCTGGTTGCTCTTCTCAATGTGAGAGAACGAGAAGCGGACCTCGTTGAAAAAAAAAACACGTGCAGCTTGATTAGATCCTAAATTCTACAACGTGAGGAACAAATCAGGATTTATGAAGACAAAGACTGACGTGAAATTATTCATATGCATACGGCAAACGAAGAGCAACTTTTTACATAAATACCAGCAATTAAAACGATGCTGTACTGTTTATTAAATTTATAGAAAATATGCATTAATATTATAAATAAGCGCTGTCAAGCGATTAAAATAAATGTGTGTAAAATATATATATATATATATATATATATAATACAAATATGTTATGATTATGTGTTAAATATATTTATATTTAATACAAAATATAATAATATAAATATATGTAAATATTTTCTAAATAATTTATGTGTGTGTGTGTGTGTGTGTGTGTTTGTATATACATAATACATATACACATAGATTATTAGTCATTAAGAATCATTTGACAGCACTAATTATTATATTGGCAAATTAGGGCAGTTTTGGGATATTTATGTCACTGATGTCAGACTACCTTTTGACCTAACTCATAAATCAGTTTTAAAAGTTTTAAACAGAAAAATCTTATCCCATATTTGATGTAAAGAGCAAGAATACATTATATTCTATTAATGACACGAAGCACAATAAACATTACAGTATGTCAAGGTTTCCCTGGGGTTCGTGGGTTTAACAGTTATTTAAATCATAAAGATTTCAATCATTAAATGACGTCGACCAAAATAAAACACTGAAATGTTTTGCTTGCCTGCGTGTCATGTGACCGACGCCAGAGAACCGTGAACGTGAAAATGTGACGCTAAATGATATTACTACACTGTATTGAGATTTTTGCGTGTGACGGTTTGCTAACGTTCACTTTTAGCTCACTCTTTGTCTTTCCTGACGCAGTACGCCTAATGATATTATGCCTGATGCGGTTTTTCGAAGAACAACGACCTAATTCTCTCTCTCTTCCTCAAACAGTCCTCGTACGACCTCTGAAGGCCGCTAATATAAAACGACTTTTTGGGAACCACTTCTTCGGTCCGTTTCCGGTGAAACCATCATTCATCTTCTTCTTCCGATGGCCACCTTTTGTGCTTCACGCAGACTCTTCAGTCAGTTTGAGAGCTGAACGGTGAGAGTGTCGGGAACGACGCGAGGTGCGAGTAAACGATGACAGAGCTGTCATTTTTGGCTGATGGTTTCTTTAAAGAAGCGCTGTTGTCTGGGCCTAATTGCTGCTGTCTTTCCCCTTTTAATCAGGAATTTTCCACAGAGCCCTTCTCGTCCTGTGTCTCTCTCTCTCTCTCTCACCCTGTTATCTAGCTGTGAATGAGTGAGACTGATAGCAGGGGGCTCTGCTGTTATTCTGGAGCTAAAGCTGCTTATTACCGAAGGTGCGATCGGCACAACTTCATGGCAGAGATGCTGCCGGCGTCTTCGCCCTCAACAGCCATTTTATTCAGAGGAAGACAGCGAGGGAGCTCACGGCCCGCAGAGAAAAGCCAACGGTAACCGTCTCACTGTATTCATCGTTATAAATCTCCCCTCATCCTCCTTCAGCTGTAGATTTTTGATTAGACCTGTGGATAGAATCTTCGCAAGCGGCAAATCCCAACGCAGGGATCACACGCCAACGAGACATTGACGGATGTCTTTTTCGGTCGTCGGGAGAGCGCTTGTCGTTGCCGTGGCTGACATGCTGTTGCCATGCTACACGGCTGACACGAGACGCCTGCTGCCAGGCCCTGCGCCACCAGGGAGCATGCTGGGATACGGGCGGTGATTTACCTATTACACACACACACACACACACACACGCTTCGGGGCTGCGCTCCATTCAGAATCGAATTAACAATGCCTCAATTTGAATTGAGGTAGCAAACAGGAGGCAGGAAAGTGAATTTAAGGAATTAAAATGGAATGAACTTCAAAGAAACCATATATATATATATATAACAGCTGCAAGTGAAGTTTATAATAATGCATATCATTTTTCGCTATGAATTGCTCATAAACGTGTGCAACATACAGCTTGCGCAAAATGATGAAGATTGCATTATATTTATAGTTTCGTTAAACTGCTTACGCACAAAATCTTCACTTGTCAAGCGGTACTGAAAGCTCAAACTCAAACAGCAGAACCGTACACTACTGTAATTCACAGCTTATGACTACATTTTGTAACTTTTAACACACACACACACACACACACACAAAAATGAATAATATGGCAATGGTGTTTGCAAATGCTTGCTTCTGAGATGTTTCTGTTTCTGTTGAATGCAGTGCTTTCGCAAGAGGTGAGGCATATAGTTTAGTAGACTGTAGTACACTTTCAATTTATGGCCTATGATGGAAGAATTACTTTCCCAGAATGCTCTAATTTATCCCAGCATCTACTAAATTCAGCCAAATGATGCTTTTAAGTTATGCTGTAAAGATCATATTTACTCAAGTAATTTTAAGTTAAATGCATATGAACAAATTTGTAGTTTAAGTGGGAAGCTCTGGATGTTACTTTTTCCATTTACAAGAAGCTTATAAAGTTACATGCACGCAATATGATAGTAGCCTACTTTACAATTATGCATGCAGCTTTTTCATAAATTGAATAAAAGCAATAAAAGGAAAAACACTCCAAATGTGCTCTTTATCAATTATTTTGTTGATGCTGAATAAAAAAACTTCAAAATGACTTAAATGCACTGAAACAGCACAAACTGCTTACAATACAGAAACCCTAAAACACACAAAAAAGTTCTGCTTCGGCCCATTTGGGTGGAATGAAATTCCTCTCGAGTGACTGTGTTGAATTTGCTCGACCTGCAGTGCAGTGTATTCCTCTTCCTGTCATCCCGATTCAACATCCTGTGCAGCACTTCAAGTTCAAACTCAGGAAGACAATTCGTGAATCACACACACACACACACACACACGTGAACACACACCTCCTGGAACACTGGCTGATGTCGGACGACAGCCAAGTAATGTGAGGATGTGTAAATTTCTCAGCCTGTGAAGGCAGATTAAGGCGAAGAGCTTTATAAAAGGTTATAAAGTGGCAGGTACGCTTGTAGCTCCACCTCTGAAACGACCTTAATCATCGCTGAAGAGGTTGAACCAGGTAACAGCTGCTTTTAAACCTGAGAAAATACAACATTAATCCTCAAGACGACTTCACACACCATAATAATCACATTTGTGGGTCTTACAATCAAGCGTGCCGTAAAGCACATGTGAGACAGACTCTCTCTCTTCAGCTCTGCTACAGACCTGTTCGGCTGCCTACCTAGGTGGCATTTTGAGCCATTATAGATGCAATTTCAACACAAACACCATCGTAACAACACTGCCTTCTAAGTTGTCTTGTACTGATAAGTTCCTGTATTATTAACCAGACCAACCAGAACAACAGAGAAGAATTTATATGACAGCAGTGATGATGCAAAACATGCCCACCTTAGAGAAAATAACATGGCCCACGAGTGAACTTCCCGTTGAGGGACCTTGGTGTCTTTAGCTTAGCAGCATTTTAATACCAAACTCTATTGGAACGTATTTTAAGCCGAGTGTAGTTGCATTTCAACGCATGTGTTCCCTACAAAGAATACATTGGAAGGCTGCTGTCTATCTAGGCAGTAGGCAGTTCATTAGGTTTCGGAACAGAGCTTCTCTGTTTCGTGTAATCTGCACTTACTGTGGTATAGAAGTAATTCTACCCTCAAACTAATGTGTCCCGGTTGTTCACAGACTCCAATTTAATCCGCTGGTTATCCTCCATGCCTCTCAACATACCTTCAGAGAGCTTTGATATTGAGGTCAACACACTGACATGATAATTAACACACACACACACACACACACACACAGAGAAATCCCCTGCAGCAAAGTTTCAAATTCTGTTCAATCAGATAATATGGACATTTAAAATTTCCTCTTCCACTTGGAACAAAAATCGATTAACTGCAGTAATTTTAGCTCTTCAGTCTCAGTTTAATACGATGAAGTCTCTTTTAATAGTTCGATTCGCAAACAAATGACTCATTTGAGTCGATTCTTTCAGTGAATCTGACAAATAGTTTCGGAGGATCGCAAACAATAAGGAACGAGTATGAGCCGAAAAATAGAAACGGAAAAACGCCCACGTAAGTTTTAAGTTCTTTTTCCACTCTCTGTAAATCTATTTGATGTGTTTTTGGCATAAAATGAACTTCGTGAAAATATGATGAATTGTGTGCGACGATATTTGTTCTTAAGGAAGCGTTTTTCCCGCGTTTTCCTGGATGTAATATTTGTAGATCGCGCGTTATTGTAATATTTTAAATGATGGCGTGGGTTTAATATAATGGTTTTACGAACTGTGAAAAACAATAATGACCGGCTTTTCATATCTGAAGGAAATGATTGGGGCTTGAATTACTGTAGCAAGAAAACCAAATAAAACAAAACAGAATTCTGACGTTAGCTAGCTGCTAGTAGTGCTAGCACATTGTTATATTGCCAGGGTGTTGCTAAGCAGTCACTGTATCACTTTTAGCATGTTAATACATTGCTAGGAGGTCTGGACTGTTCTTGGTGGTCGACAGGGTGTTGCTACGCAGATGTTAATTTGCAGTTCTAATGATTTTAATGCTTTGATGCTAAATTGTTCTCAGAGCTGCATCGCAGTGAGGTTACCTGGCCGTAATGGATGGTTGCCAGGGGGTTGCTATGCTAAGAAGTTCTTAGTGTTTTCTTTTTAAAACATTGATATGCCGTTGCAAGGGTATTCTCTGTGTTTATTGTATTGCGTTGCTGGGAGGTATCTTAAGTATTCTGGGTGGTTGTCTATGTGAAGATCTCCTACTGTATGGAAGTCTTCAAGCACTGGCAAATCAGATCCAGGTTTTTCATTCAAATAGTTGATCTCATGGCTGAACAGAAATGCAGAAGAGATTAATGGGCAAACAAATCAGAAGTGTTTGATAACGGGCCTGTAAGAGGTCTGTTAGAGGTCTGATGTCTGTCCGTTCTCTGCTCTATCTGGATGGAGAACGTCTGCCGTAATCGCTCCACATCAAGAATAATTCTACCGCATTTTTCTGTTACAACAAATCGCCCAGCAGCAAACAGATAATATTAAGGAAAACAGCCATTTTCCACAACAAATAAATCTGAGAGAGTCTGAGAAAGATTTAAAATTCCCTCTGACTGAAATGACTAATGCAGAAACATGAGTCTCCATTCAGGATTATATTACGGATTATTGAGAGTCCAGCAGGACGGCAGATAGTGTGATTTTTATTTATTTTTTTTCCTGCATCCCATTTTTTGGAGTTTATGATTTCTGGTTTTATTGGATGCACAACTAGAATTTAAGGAGGAAAGCTTGTTTCCTGCATTGTGTGTGTGTGTGTGTGTGTGTGTCATAAGTTGTCTATTTCACTCAACCTCAGCAGATACGTAAAACTGCAGCAACAAACTGCCACTTTCTGCAGCTCTTTAGTAGTTCAGATGTGATTTCTATTTAACTGTGTTCATTAGTTTTTTTCTTCAATAACACCGCTTATGAATTTGAGGATGATAACGCATAATCTAATCATATATCCTCAGATTTGCTGTTGCAGACAGACAGAAACAAAACCACATGCTAACGAAACAAACTGGACTTAAATACACAAAGTAAATGACTGAATTAATGAGACACACCTGAAGACAATGAAACAATTAAGAGAAACGAAAAGTTGGCCGGCTCTAGCGCGGCTCTGGCTCTGTGTAAATTAACTGCAGCGTTTTTGTGATTCCAGTAAAAATGCATTTATCCTGCTTTTGTGAAATGGTAAAAAGTGTAGACACGACTTTTGGAGTACAAATGTATGGTTTTTTTTTTAAGCATAACAAGTTGAAGTTTGACTCTCCCATAACATTAATTTTGGACATTTAAAAAAATGGATGTTCTGCCCCTTTTGCAGCTCTATCTGTACACCAGTTCATTATTTTTATTTGTTAAAATTGCAAGCTTTTAATACTTTTACAACGAGTATTTTCATTCACTGAAAATGATGTGACAAAAGTAGGAGTGAAATAGAGTTTAAAGCATGCACTAGCTTCTCCCGTGGGTCTGAGATCCGACGGCAGGGGAAGTGTGAAGAGGTTGGGTGTTTTGGGTCCGGGGGAAAACACCAGAGCTAGTTCCCTTTTCAGAGGAGCGTTAGAGCTCTGCCCGGCTGAACGTTCTCCTGAGGATGCTGCTGTCTACAGAGGCCTTCTGACTCCAGAGTGCTTCATTTCACAGGATCCACAGAAGCCACCCACGAGGGCACCGACGCTCCGTCTCTGTCACACCCCGCTCAGAATCCAGCGTGTTTCCACCTGACGTTACGATCTCACCTCTTCCCAGAAACGCACGGAAGCGGGACATGACGGGCGTTTTCAGGGCCGTATTTTGGCATGAAACCTGCAGTGAGAAAGTTAAACTCTGGAGCGAGACGTTGACGGGAATTTAATTAGCACCGAAACAGCCAATCAGATAGCTCGTGGGCTTCTTTCGAAATACAGAAAAAATGCGGTTTCTTCCCAACGTCTTCTAGTTGTGTGTGGCACGTGTTTACATTAACAGTAGCATTGCTCTCTTGGCAGATGTTTGCAAGCGCATGTGTCACGGAGATACAAATCTAGTTGCTTCAGTAGGCTCATAGAGAATAAATGTATTTACGCATTTTGCGTCTTTTGAAGTCAATGGCAGTTGCTTGGCTGGCACAGGGCCCCTTGATGAATGCATGGCGCCAATCACTACCTTCATAAATGCTTTATAATATAATGAAATATTTGCACTTGTATTAATCAGAACGCATGGCTACTTTTAATCCATCATCAGTGGAGAAAGAAGCCCTTTGCAGTCCGCCGGTGCAGTAACACCATCAACCAGCAGGGGCTTAATGACCCATGCTAACCAGCCATGGATTCATCTGGTTTTTTTCAGATCAATATGAGAACCTGTAAGACTCATTATAAACCTCCAGGCTGGCCGTCAGATGAGCAACGACCTGCCGTGCATGCTGGGTATTCACGGGGAAGCGCTTGTTTGCTGTACAGATTAGACATCACCTGCTACGACAAATATTAAATTAATAATTCAGGGCTTTCATATTAGTTCACACCTTGGCCAAGATAACATTAAATTATTCATGAACGTGATATGAAATAAACAAAGCATTTGTCATATTTATATAAGGTGTAATGTTGTGGCGCTGTGGGGAAAGTGGTCCGTAATGAGCAGGGCAGACAGCGAAGGTCTCAGATCTGTTTCCACAGGTTACAGCGCCCCGGAGATCTACAGAGACCCGCGCTTTCTCCTCCATAATGAAAACTGTTTCAAAAGGCCTCCGCCGGAAATATCGGCGGCGGCGGCGTCACGGGGATCACGCAGATCACCTCAAACATGCGCGCAAACAAACGCAAAATAGATCAAGAAAACATACAATTATCTGTAAAAACTGGAACAGATTTTTATTAAATTAACCTTATTAGTGCATTACGGTGAGCAAATGCCAAAAAGGGCCCTGCTCATTTGCATTAAGATAGATTTTTCAGGTTGGCTGCACGATTTAATTAAAGAAAAGATTAAGAGTCATTAGAGGAGCTGCTGTACCTTGCCGAGCGGAGCTCTCGAATGACTCAGGTTTACACACACACAGATGGTGATCCGGTAACTGCTGAACAGCTCCAGCAGAATGAGAATGATCCTATTAGATTGTGGGAGGAGGAGGAGGAGGAGGGTGACTTCCTCTAAGCCTCCCGTACACGACTCAACCTCTCTTTATATAGGTCTCTCTCTCTCTCTCTCTCTCTCTCTCAATCTCACACACACACACACACACACACAAGCAGTCCAGGTTTTAGACAAATGGTTCTGGCTCATCGTGTTTGTATAAAGCTACAGTAAAATGAATTCTAGATCCAGAAGTTTAGGATGTTCCAGAGCATCTGTGGTGTTGTTCTAGACGACTGGGAGTAATGAACTGTGTTTTAGAGCGCATTGGCTTTGGTCGATGAATTGTGGGAGTTGTTAAGCGCACAGGTGCTACGGATTTGTGTTCTAGAGTATAGTAGTGTAGAAGGATGGGCAGTCTATGAGTCACAATACAGATGTTGGTTAATGAGCACGGAAGTCAGGGATCAACAATAAGGACTCTTATTTTAATTATAAAAAATATTATTAAAAAGCTTTTTGTTTACATTTCATTTTTAATATTTTAGAACGGCTGATGAATTGTGCTTAAGATTATTGATGAATGGCTAGTGTTCTTGAATGCAAAAAGTATCATTATATTACTAAGTTAAAGTAACTGCAATTGATTTTTGCGACTTGAGTCGCAATAACTATTTTACTTCAATAAAAGCAAAACTTGTCGATGCACAAAAAGATAAAACAGAATACGTTTTTACACTTTTTAGTATTTTAACATACTTAGGGGATGCATACTTGGATTATAATTTTTCTCACGGATGAATGAATTAATGAAACCTTGAAAGATTTAAACAAGTAAATAATTAAAAAGTAAAAATGTTAATGTAAGTGAATGAATACATATATAAAATATATTTATTTCTTAAGAAATACTTTGAGTGAATACAAAAATAAAAAAATATATTTAAATGAACGAACAAATGTTTTTTTTTATATTTATTTAATCAGTGGATGAATTAATTAATAAATGTAAAAAATAATAAATAAATAAATTCATTAATGTGGCCACTTTAGAAGTTTTTTTTGGAGATTTACTAGAATAATGGTTTTAGAATATAGACGTTAGTATTCTTTAGTGAGCTGTTGGATGGTAATTGTTCTAGATCGCACAATTAACGAATGCTTTTCATTTAGTGCAGAAATATTGATGACATTCTATAGTTACTTTTCTGGAGCAGAGCATCGGTTGATGCTTTGAAACCGTGTTCATTGTGAAAGCGCTATTGAACTGAAGAGGGCTGCTTGATAAACGCTAAGTATTCTAGAGTATGTTTGGTTTTCTAGACTACAATGCTGTTGGCCGTCACGCCGAACGCAGCCATCCAAGTTTCCCGTTCAGATGCGACTTCAATCGCACGCTCGCCGAAGAGCGGCGTTTTCTTCCTTCGCCTGAACATAATGTAAAGCGCCGAGCTCCGGCAGCAGAACAGAGAGCGAAGAAAGAGGTTTTATGGTGACAGGTGGGAGAGAGGGATAAAAAAAGACGTGGAGAGGTGAAGAAAAGAAAGACACGCTCCCCTATCACCCCTTCAGCTTCCGAAATTACATATGCAAATCGCACAGGGAGGAATTTGGTGCAAGTGCGAGAGAGAGAGAGCGAGCGAGCTGTGATCCGGGACATAATCCGTCTGCTCCGGCCTGTGCGAGTGAAGAGCAGGAACCGGGGCATAAAGGAGGCATCCATGTGAATCCGCTGCTCCGGGATCAGCGCATGGCCGTGAAACGGCACGCTCTTTCCTCAGACAGCTGCTCTGGGATCAGCGCTTGCTCTCGCGGAGGCAGTAATGAGCGAGAGCGCTGTAATCAGGCAGCATTGAGCTGGAGGCAGGTGTTTGGCAGGTGCGCACAGACAGATGTGTGATGCTGGCAAGCTTAACGCCGTACAGGTGTGAAGAGCAGTCTACTCCCTAATTAGTGATTTAAATGCTTAATTTCTGTGTTTCAATATTGATTGCTACCTTTCTGCTCTCCTCTGTCTCTCCTGCGGTCTGCCAGAAGCGGAGCTCGTTTCTTTTGTGCTCGTGTGATGTTGTACCTTCAGTCCGTGGACTCTGTGCCGCGGATGAAAGATCCAGCTGTCGCGCAACGTCAAGCACGATGGCTCTGAATGTGTGGGTGATAGCAGCGCGTTCGGCTTTAAAAAGCGTCGAGAATAGCAATGTACAGTACAAAACGTGCGCTGGATTGGTTCACATCCTCACGGTAAGAAATACTATTAAAAATTAAGATGCCTGAAAGGTTCTTCGCAGCTTTTTATAATCTGAAGAACCCTCTTTTGTCACAAAGAAGCTTCTTTAGATGTTAAAGGTGTTAAATTATGATTTTTTTTTCGCGTATCTGGTGTAATTCAACGTGTTCATGCCGTTTAAGTTTCAAAAAACACATTATTTTCCACATGCTGTACATTTATTTTTCTCCTCTAAGCCCCGCCTCCTGAAACGAGTCGATTTGTACAAAGCTCACCGTTGTAAAAAAGCGAGCTTAGCCCTGATTGGTCAGCTATCGAGTGTGTTGTGATTGGCGTCTGATAAAAACGTTTACACCCTTACCATAGCGTGACGCGGCGTCCCAGTGCTATGACAAAAAAAAACAATAAAAGCCATTATTACAAATGAGGCATTTGTTGCATCCACTGGAGACATAATTCAGTCTTTGTACGCATCGCGCTTCGTGAACATAACACCATGTCGGCATTTGTGATCGGAGAAACGACAAACAACAAGCGCTAACGTCTCTGCGGGTACTTTTAAAAAGAAAACAGTTTACTTACAGGCTGCGAGTCAGAAGCACCAGACTGTTCTTGCAGAGGTAGAGCTGCCTCACTTTATAGTGTCTGTGCACAGAAAACACTGTGTTGTTATCCACTGATTTCTAGTTGTGTCGTCTTTTGGAAGCACTGCACAGAACAGCATCTCCAGAACATGGCGCCCGCAGCAACACTACAGCGAGAATAATCGCTCCGCCTATAAACATTTGGGTTTTGTTATGAATATAAACCCACTCTGTGACGTAGAAAGGTGCTGGTGTGTTTAAACTGAACCTTTAAGGGGGGTGTGGGCGAGTCATAACTTTTATAAAGAATTTTGGTTTGGAGACTTTAGTCTTTGCAGCTTTAGGCTGAATCTTATCGATGCGCTTGAAACACTCCACAGAGAAAGAAAACCCTGAAATTGCATCATCATACGACCCCCTTGAAAGATGTCAGTTTTTAGAGTGTAGTGTCTGGTTGCTTTCTAAGATGTTTGGAGGTGTATTTGGAGTGTATTTACTACACAGAGCCGTCGTTGATGACAGCTTTGCGCAGCTCAGTGTGAAATCACGCATTTCAGCCGATCGTTATCGGTGCGTCTCTATTGGGAATCAAATAGTTGCCGGTAGCTATTGACAAAATATAATGGAAGTCAATGACTGTTTGCCGAATATGTTTTTTTTATTGATTTTATTACCATTTCATTTGTGCAAACAAAACAATTAAAGATTGGAATACATTTTACGAGAAAATAATATTTCTACTTTTACATTTCATGTTTAATTCAGTGTATTACTTGTTAGGGTCTTTGTAATGTTATTTTATTTTTTATTTACTAGCAGTTTCCGAGCGACAGTTGCAATGCATGATGAATTTTAGGAGTGCACTGAGTTGTACAGTAACAACTTATAATATATGTTATTATCTTCTGGCCTACGCTTGAAGAATAGTCCTATGCTTTTAATGAAATTCTATGATCTACTCACCGTTCAGATATCTTGAAGAAGGTTATTTGTTTCTTCATAGCATCATCTATGTAAAAAAGCACACTGTATGGGTGGTTAACTACCTTTCTAGTGGTTAAAAAGCATCTTTATCTCTTTGTTTCATTATATTATTGTAGATGTTTTCATCAGTAAATGATTTAGTTTTTGAAGGCACAACTTTACTTCTTGAGTCACGGCTCATGGCTTCACTAAAAGACGGGTATTACGGAGCTCTTTGGGTAAAACAGGCCGGAAGCATTGACTAGACCCGTTTAACCCACGGTCGATGAAGGTAGTGAAAGTGTTTTCTAGTAAAGGAACAGTAATCCAAAGCAGCAGCTCTGACCCGTATTAGACGGCACGTCTGCTGGAGCTTTAGCTTTATTTCTGGCGGATGCTGTACGAGGCTATTAATATTCCTCAATACACGTGATGAAGCTGCGGTCTGTGGCTAAATATCACCTGAAGGTACAATGTCTCTTATCTCTGGCCCGGTGCTGTTAGTCTCACAGTGAGCTTTATGCTTGATAAACTCCTGAAATTAATGAATAAGTAACATGTGTGATAAGAATCAGAGAGACGAGCCTCTTTGTGTTTGTGGTCATGGAGCCAGTCAAGTGTAATGGCTGCTATCACCGCGCGCGCGCGCGTGCGTGCGTGTGCGTGTGCGTGTGTGTGTGTGTGTGTGTGTGTGTGTGAAAGAATGCCAGTGTGTGTATATGTGTACGGTGAACGTAATTAATCTCCATAAAGGCTGGAAAGGTGGCTGGGATGAGTGGAAATTTAATTATCTCTGTGCCGAGTGTCATTTCTCCGCTGAAATATGCAGCGTATCTCTTTCTCAGGTTAAGATGAAGCACCTGAGCCTCGGAGGACTTCACCTGAGCAGATCTCACACTCGGCTTGTGATACGGCGCCCTTCTTTACTTGTCCTTACAGACAAACATTAGGGACCATAACAGGGACATTTAATGTTTATACAAACACGCTCAGAAAATAATATTACAACATATCTGTCTAAATCTATCTATCTATGCATAATTGATTATAACTAGGCATATGCCGGTATAAAAAGTTCATGCTGCCATTAATTGCTGATGCTTTTTTTCACGGTATACGGTATCATCACAAAATGTTTTGGTAGAAAGAATTGCCATAATAGGTTCAATGCTTTTTTTCTTATAACAAAAACATATATTTAAATACAATAAAGTGATGCACAAAATGTCGCAAGACAAGACGAAGGCAAATTCTGCATTTTGCCAGAAAATGCTTAGTGCATAAAAACTGCATAGACGGTGAAAGCATTATAATTGAAATGTAATAATTTTTTAAAATAAGGAATCTGTTCGCTGGGAAACTGGCTCCTCAACTAAATCAGAGGGTATTTTAGGTCCAGAAGGACCCCGTTGTGTGGGACGTCAGAACCTGCTTCCTGATCTAAATGATCTCGGATTACGAGCGAGACTCTAGATAAATGTCCCCTTTTTCATCTGCCTTTGTTTTTATCTGTTTATCTGTCATTAGTTCAAGCTCTTCCTCTCTGCTTTAGCTTTATTTCAGTGGTATTACATTTCTCTCCCTAAAAAGGCAACTTTAAAGGAAATCAATTGATGCTGTAAGTGAATCAGGAGATTTCTCCGTTTATTTCTGCCTCTGTTTTAGTCCCAATATAAATGGAGCTCAGTGTCAGACTCCAATTCAACACAATCATATTTGGTCACAGTTTATTCATGCTCAAGCTGGTTATTAATTGTTTAGCTGTTAGTTTTGAAGACAGCGTGACTCTAGCGGTCTTAAAGGGATGGTCATATCAAGTTGATATGATTCTTTTGGGGTTTTAGGGTCTTCACATCTGAGTTAAAATTAAAATATATATTTTATATCATAATATAAAATAATTTCATTATTATGTCAGTTTAATCAGTTGAATAAAGTACATTCTTTATCTGACGAGCGCTCACTTATGCAATTAAACTTTTACGTATTTAATGTGTTATTATTGTAGTGTAATTTAAGTGATAAATACAGCTAGGCCTACAGTAGATATTAAACATAAATAATAAAACCATTTTTGCAATTTCGGGAGTATTTTATCACCCTCGGTGGCCTTATTTGCTTGAGCTCTGTGCTAATTTCTATTTAATATATTTATTTATTTATTTATTTTACAGACTGTCACAGTTATAAACATGAACATTTGCCTGTGTGTGTGTGTGTGTGTGTGTGTGTGTGTGTGTGTGTGTGACAGAGAGAGAGAGAGAGAGTATTGTGGGATGCCACGTATTGTTAGATTGTGTTTCATTATGCTGAGGTCTGAATATAGAAGTGTTCAGTGTAAACATCTGAAAATGACTGGGAGGGACAGAAGAGTGTGTGTGTGTGTGTGTGTGTGTGTGTGTGTGTGTTGTTCAGAGATGAGTTTATGTGTGCAGGGCATCAGAGCGTGAAGCCTGACGACTCCAGTCCACCTTCCCATAAATCACAGCGGTTTTAATCATACCTGCCACCTCTACATTCACCGCCTCTCTCTCTCTCTCTCTCTCTCTCTCTCTCTCTCTCTCTCTCTCTATTTCAATTATCTAGGAGGTTCTTGTAGCTTTTTATTTATTTATCTGGGCTTCATGTACAGCATGCACGTATATTCCTGTGAGAGCGAGCGAAGGACAGAGAGAGATTGTGACGGTATGAAAATAGCGTGTGAGGTGTTTTCTCTGCGGGACGGAGAGCTCGTCTACTGATATCAGGCAGCTCAAACCGGTCTTAAGATGCTTCCAGCACCTTCAACACCACACACCGTTTTAAGCTGGTTTTGTATGTGGAAGGATGTAGTTATGACAAAATAAACATTAAAACACATGGATACCTGCTTTGATGGCTGTTTTTGTTGACTGAAGCGAAGATGAAAAAGCTCGCATCCGATGAATTCTGAATTTTATTACGATACGAAAGCATAGAAATCGAATGTAAGATTAAAAACCAGCATATGAGTGACGATGGCGTGTGCGTTACTTGTTCCTGTTATATTTCATTGAATTATTCACTCAACCAAAATCCCAATCTGCATAAAATCCAAAGGATAAATTAGATTAAGTGTTGAAATCAGAAAGTTGCCAGAATATCCGTCAAATCAATCAAAACGCGCATCCCATTCAATATCTGATGATAATCTGAATCAAAATGAGGTTTAGTTTTAGGGTTCAAATCAGCATCTTAATATCAGAAGCGTATTAATCCAAATTTAGATTATTAATTTGAATCCAAATTCAAAAATTAGGATTGCTATATGTATCCGGTTTGAAACGATCCGGATCCAAATCGGATTTGATTTTGACCGAAGTGTTGAACTGTTAATGTCTCTGGCTCAGCGCTGCACGTGAAGCACAGGCATGTAGTACACACTGCTTAATCACACCACAAAGAGAGAAAGAAATCAAACCACCTGCTGTGTTTCCTGAGTGGACCTTCAGTGACCCGCCTATCTACAGGTTAATGACACTTTAGCTCACACACACACACACGCACGCACACACACACACACACACGCACACACATGCTATACCTGCACACATCTGTTCAGTATCTGAGGCACTTGAATGAAGAGGTTGATCCAGCATGTAAGAAGCTTTGTGTGGGTTTAACAGTAATCCATCCAACCCACCACACCTGTGTCATCACACACACACACACACACACACACACACACACACACACACGCTGATTAAAGACAGATAACCGGCTGTCGCAGAGAATCTCTGCTCATGTTCATGTGTTCATATTTTGTGTACCAATTCTAGATTTTATTAGTTAGAAACCGTTGATGGTGTTTAAGTGCGAAGCGGTCCAGTTGATCGGTTTTCGTGAATAAATCCCTCAGCTAAAGTTTAGCAGCTCATGCTGTGACTTTTTAAAAAAATGTTTTCAGTGGCCAGCATTGTTGCTTATGGAAACCGCATGAAATAAAATGAAGTTTGAACTTCGTTTCGGAGAGTGTGAGATTATCTTTGAAGGTGCATCTTGATTTCAAGCAGCTCCAGCGCAGAAGTATTGTTATGGTCCAGATTTCCAGGTTAAGTCAACTGATCAAATCCAGCCATTCATTTCAGGACGGGCTTCGATTGATCTTTACCTTTCGTGTTTCTGGCTCCTTGCAAGGCTTCTTGAGATCAGTCATTAAAGTATAAAACCTTCTTTGTGAAGCTTCAGACACCCTCTCAAGTTTTAACGGGAGCCTTTGTTTGTTTGCGAGCGCCGGCGAGGTGTTTGATTGGACGTCTTCTGGACGGGAATCGTCGCTTTTGCGGGACTGAAACAGTTCAGAAGGTGAGCGAGAAGAAGAGAAGGCAAAGTTTCTTTTCTCCGGCTCTGACGCGACGATTTCACGCTGCGAACACAAAAGAGCATATTAAAGACTAAAGTTTATCAGTACAAATTAAGTCTTGGATTCGCAGCCGCTTTAATCTTTAGCATCTGACCGTTTTTTTGCGCTCGGCTCTTTCTGGTTTCTCAGTTTTCCCCTGTTAAATGTTGAAACGAAACCTCTTCAGTACCGTACACTCGCCCCGTTAAAAATACCGAGACGCGTCATAAAAATTTAATTACTTCTTCCTCATTTCCATAAGATTCCCTAAAAAAATGTAAAATTCATTTAAAGTAAGTGGTGACTTTGTCTTTGAAGATCACGACAATTAACACGGATCAAAGCGAAGGTTCTGAGAGGAAGAGAGCTCATTAGCATAATGAAATTAACTCACAGACAAGAATCTCTAATAGGTGCAACAAAAAACGCTTTAATAATATTTGAAGAAAATGATGTTTATGCTAGTAATGCAACAATTATAGGCCCCGTATTCAATTAACAAATTGTTAATTAACTTCCAGTATGCTGCGAGTTGATAGTCCGGTTCCTTCACTGAAGTTCATCGCTTCTGTCACGCGCCGCGCCGCTCACTTTCAGCTTTCTGTTTATTGTAGGAGTCAAATTGGTCTTAATTGCGACGTTAACCTAACCTCTGAAGAACAATTATAATTCACAGGAAACGGCCGGGCCGAGTCTGGACGTGAAAAGCCAGATATAAACATTTGTGTCAAATTAATCAAATTGCACTGAAAGACAATGGGCCGAGTTTCGGGGTCCGTTTCAGGCACAAAACCGCAGCGCTTTCTCCTCCCTAAACGCCAAATTATAGAAAAATGTGCAGCTATTTTGTTTATTATGCCAGATGAATATAAACATCTGCAGCACATTACACATAACGTCTCATTTCACGACAGAGAGAGAGAGAGAGAGAGAGAGAGCGCTGCGTGTGTGTTCATTAATATTAATTATATGCAGAGACATAATATTAGTATTTAAATTAGGATCTGTATTTACAAGTCAAAGAGAGAGCAAATAGAAACCGGGCAGAATTAAAAAAAAAAGGAGAACGTTGCTTTATTGATTGCATTTCAGCCAATCGTGAGACTTAAATTTGCATACATACAGTTACAAGAAGAGATGGGTGGATGGATGGAGGGGCGGAGCCAGTCGGAGGGTGAGTGACCCAGTTTTTTCTCCCTCATGAATAAATAATGAGCCGTGTGTTTATTTGCTGAAGTTTGAGACGAATCATCAGTGATCCTCAGATTCACACACTCTCTGAAAAAAAAAAGGTGCATGAGCTTTTCAAAGAGGCCCATCTTTGCGCTTCATTGCTGTAAAGTCATGTACTTAAATGTTATTAACATGTTATTACAGCTCTTATCAGACTATAGCCCCGAAACACGCTCAGACCCCAGAGGGTTAACATGCCTTTAAGATACAGAAGAAAACCCGGATGTCAGGGCATCTGTCAGAAACATCCTGACTTTAAAATCATGGTCATTTCAGTTAGGAGCACATTTAGGACCAAAGCGTTTCCTATCTTAACTACAAACCTCTTAGCTGGACAACAGTCCTAAAAACTACAAATGCTCTTAGAATGAATGGACGCTATAGAAGCCTGTTTAGTTATTTTGACTTGAACGGGTCTTAATGAGTTCGTCTCATCAGCGGCGGAGTCTTGGTTGCTTGGTAACAGACCTGAGAGTGGATCGTCGAACTTGATGCTGAATTTCAGATCTCCTAACTAGAGATAAGATACGATTTCGTTAGATAGGATAGGAATCCCAGATCAAGTTAAGATTTGTTTCTGTAATCCTAACTGTACATATCAAAAGATCTAAGATATGAAGACGTTTTCTGTAACACGGCCCCAGGGCCCCAAAGTCTACTTGATCTTTGTATTTAGATTCACACACAAATGCTTTATTCTGACGCTTTGAGACGCGTTACTCTAGAATAACAAACATATTGACATTTTAGTTTATAAAACCTATAATTAATACAGTCGAACATAAATGTTATTCAGTGCCAATGTTCATATAGTTTTGCTAGTATTTCGAATTTGTTTAAATTGGAATTTTTTTTTTTTTTTTTTTTTTGGTTCGTTCATGTCTTCTTGTCTAATTGTCTCATTTTTTAAAAAAACATCTTTAAGTTATTTTAGTTCATCAAGAGATTAAAAAGAGAAAAGAAATAAAACAAGAAAAGCCAAACTGAATTTATATAAGCTGCATTTTAGTTTAAGTTTTAAGGTTTTCATTTGAGTTTCAGCTTTAATTTTAGTTTTATTATTTCTTAAATAATGCACAGGTGTACAACCTTTAGATAATTCTCACTTAAACTGATCTGAAACAACTAAACCACGCATTTTATTAAGAATACAGATAAGATGACCTTTTTGAGTTTTCTGTTTTTAGTCTTTTTTTTTCTTTAAGATCAACTTTTTTCTTCTCTTCTCTTCTCTTTCTTCTCTTCTCTTCTCTTCTCTTCTCTTCTCTCTCTCTCTTCTCTTCTCTTCTCTTCTCTTCTCTCCTCTCCTCTCCTCTCTCTCTCTCTCTCTCTCCCTCTCTCTCTCTCTCTCTCTCTCTCCTCTCCTCTCTCTCTCTTCTCTCTCTCTCTCTCTCTCTCTCTCTCTCTCTCTCTCTCTCTCTCTCTCTCTCTCTCTCTCTCTCTCTCTCTCTCTCTCTCTCTCTCTCTCTCTCTCTCTCTCTCTCTCTCTCTCTCTCTCTCTCTCTCTCTCCTCTCTCTCTCTCTCTCTCTCTCTCTCTCTCTCTCTGTCTCTTCTCTCTCTCTCTCTCTCTCTCTCTCTCTCTCTCTCTCTCTCTCCTCTCCTCTCTTCTTCTCCTCTCTCTCTCTCTCTCTCTCTCTCTCTCTCTCTCTC
>NW_025047901.1:330000-332500 GCF_018831695.1 Puntigrus tetrazona | reverse complement strand
TCGCTGTATCTCCGCTCTTCGCTGCGCTGGCTGCGCGCGCGTGCGTGCGTGCGTGTGTGTGTGTGTGTGTGTGTGTGTCAGGACTAAATGAAGATATTTGTTTCCACCCAGGTAACGTTGGCACGAGCCGGTTCCTGCCTGCGCAGGAGACAATTAGCTCACACCTGCTCTCAGCAGATTGTTCTGGCAGATCCGAGCGTGCTCGCTCCGCCATCTGTCCTGGACAAGGTGTTACACAGGTCACTCGCTCCGCCCGTCCCGACAGAGAGAGAGACAGAGGGATGTTTGCAGGCTGTTTCTCATTCGGGGTGATGAAGAAACCCAGGGCCGATGCACGCTTCCGATAAACACCGTTCTTTTGCACGGCTGTGAATCCTGAAAAATTAATTGTGCATTAATATCGTGCGGCACAACTGTTTTCAACACTGATAATAATCAGACATGTTTCTCGAGCAGCCAATCAGAATGATTTCTCAAGGATCTGAAGACTGGAGTAATGATGCTGAAAATTCAGCTGCGCTTCACAGAAATAAATTACAGTCGAACGGATATTCACATAGAAAACGGCTATTTTAAATTCCAATAATATTATAGCTTTTACTGTATTTTTGATCCAATAAATGCAGCCTTGGTGAGCAGAAGAGACTTCTTTCCAAAACCTAAAGTCTTTTATAGTCTACACACTTTATAGTCTGCATGTTTTTATGGTATTCCTGTTATATCAGAATGATCACATGTCATTAAATGTAATTAAAACTAGCTATATCAAGTCATTTCCTCATTACCTAGCTTATCTTCTCATTTATTTAGCTAGTTGGTTATTCATGCACTAATTAATTCTTTCCTTTATTTATCATTTCTGCAGGATTGGTCTCAGATAAGAACGCCGTTAAACAAACAACACTGTTTTTAATCGCAGGGCGTTAGAAAACATGCTGCCTTCGCGTTTGGCCTAAAGAAGGTGTATCGTAAGAGACCTTTGTGATCGGAGCACACCCGTAACACCTTACAGTGCCGTCTAGGCTGACCGCTGGCTGTGTTTCGGAGCGGGATGGAGTGTTTTGAGTGTGTTTGTGTTTAAGGGATGCAGGTAGATGGGGAGAAAAACGCTTTAGGCTCAAATATCTCAAATGGGTAGATACACACACACACACACACACACACACACACATAAAGAAAGGCAGTACAGTGCATATGTGCACACTTACCTTCTCTCTCTCTCTCCAGGGTTCTCAGCCCAGCTTTGATGTGCACAGCTGCTCACCTTATAGCCAGCGGTACACCCCCGGCCCGTCTGCAGGCTCCCGCCGGACGCTCCAGCACACAGGTACTGACCGTCATGTATTATTCAGCGGGTCAGCTCTCTCTCCGGTGCGGTGGGTCTGTAGGTGGGCTGCCGTAAACAAGCAGAACCTGCTCCAGAGCTGCTTTCTGTGTTGTGTACGGGTGCTTTATCAGTGACGTGACACACGAACCCGATTCAGGACATGATTCAGGACATGCAAACAGCTGCTGGACTTCACTACAGGACTATCTCTAAACCAAGACTCAAAACTAAGGGTTTTGCTCCTTTTTCTTCCTTTTTTTTTTTTTTTTTTTTTTTTTTACATTTTTTATTTGCATGTTTTTGTTTAAATATTTATTTAAATATCATAAATTTCCATTTTAAATGTTATTTTAAAATACATTAAACCTTTATATATAAATATATATATATATATATATATATATATATATATATATATATATATATATATATAATATAATGTGTGTGTGTATATATAAATAAAAAAAAAACAGTTTGTTAGCCAACTGGATTGCATTATTGTAGTGCAAAATCAACAGAATTTAAAATAATGTAAAATACATACCAGTGTGATTTATATTTATTTTGCCGCCTGGCCTGAGGCTTTTCACGTTGAATCTGGATGTGTCGTATCCTTATTAATAAAAACTCTGATGCTAAAGAATTTAATATTCTGTAGGATCATCTTATTTATTTAATTTTGCCGCCTGGCCTGTGAATTGAAATGACTCTCAATGCGATTTATTTAAAAGATTACTTTCTTATTTGAGGGATTTTATTAAACAATGAATTGCAATGAGGTCAAATTTATTTAAAAGATTACTTTCTTATTCTTTTATTAAACAATGTGCAATGAGGTAAAGCTGATCTAGCGGTTATTGTACTTTTTTTTTTTTTTTTTTTCTGAATTTTTTTCTGAAATGCCACACATCGCAAGATTATGCCAAAGTTGTTATCAGGGCCTTTCTACGCTGTGTTTTGGTGGTTTCTTTCTGTCTCATACGGCGTCAGGTCAGGCTGTGAGGAGCTCTAGCGATGATTGACTTCGACTTCATCTTCAGCGTGTTATGTTGAACAGATGGTTTGTTTTTGTAACGAGAGCAAGCACCCAGAGATCTCCTGACGTACAGCAGGTCAGACTCACAGCAGGACATGTTAGCATCTCTACTGTCTCAACAGAATGAGATTAGCATT